>NC_057804.1:251897656-251925622 GCF_018294505.1 Triticum aestivum | reverse complement strand
AGCGCCCCCTCGGGGAAACTCGAGGTTTGGTTTTAGTTGTATGGAGCGCTCATCTGAGTGTGCCCTGAGAAAGAGATATGTGCAGCTCCTATCGGGATTTGTCGGCACATTCGGGCGGTGTTGCTGGTTTAGTTTTACCCTGTCGAAATGTCTTGTTGTACTAGGATACCGAGTCTGATCGGAATGTCTCGGGTGGAGGTCTATTCCTTCGTTGACCGTGAGAGCTTGTGATGGGCTAAGTTGGGACACCCTGCAGGGATTTGAACTTTCGAAAGCCGTGCCCGCGGTTATGGGCAGATGGGAATTTGTTAACGTCCGGTTGTAGAAAACCCGAAGTTGACCTTAATTAAAATACATCAACCGTGTGTGTAACCGTGATGGTCTCTTTCCGGCGGAGTCCGGGAAGTGAACACGGTGTTGGAGTTATGCTTGACGTAGGTTGCTATAGGATCACTTCTTGATCATACTTTTATCGACCGTGCCTTGCTTCTCTTCTCTCTCTCTTTTGCGATTGTAGCCACCATATATGCTAGTCGCTTGCTGAAGCTCCACCTCATTACTCCATCCTTCCTATAAGCTTAAATAGTCTTGATCTCGCGGGTGCGAGATTGCTGAGTCCCCGTGGCTCACAGATACTTCCAAAACCAGTTTGCAGGTGCCTATGTTACCGTGCAGATGACGCAACCAAGCTCAAGGAGGAGCTCGATGAAGATCTTGCCCTTTGTGTTATTCCGTTCTAGTTGATCAGTAGTGGAGCCCAATTGGGGTAGATCAGGGACCTTTGTCGCATTTGGGGTTCTTCTTTTATTTTGGTTCCGTAGTCGGACCTTGATTGTATCTGGATGATGTAATGCTTTATTCATGTAATTGTGTGAAGTGGCGATTGTAAGCCAACTATGTATCTCTTTCCCTTACGTATTACATGGGTTGTGTGAAGATTACCTCACTTGCGACATTGCTTTCAATGCGGTTATGCCTCTAAGTCGTGCTTTGACACGTGGGAGATATAGCCGCATTGAGGGCGTTATAGTGTTAGTGTAGAGGCGCACAAAAAGAAATTGATATTGTAGTCCGCTACTTAAAAGTGTTACCTCATATGATTACATAGCCTCCATTTCATAAATTGCGTACCCGTTGAATTCATATATGAATATTACATATATTACTTCAAAATAGAAACTTAAATCATCCAAGACTAATGAATTTGAATGCAAGAGTAACAATGGTGCATGTACATGATAGCTACATTGGTTGTTTGAAGAAACATCACTTTAACTTTGGCATGCACAACTAAAAAGGTTTATTTAAATAGAGAAAAATGGGATATGTGAGTATCCAATCTTTATAGCGTTGAATCGATATTGTACCTTTGGCCACAATACGAAGTAGATATTGACTTATGTTCACGCGATGCACATCCACGATCGCTAGATAGTGATACATGAATGAATTGTGCAATCTCTCTCACACGCATACATATCTCATTTCCCTGTGGGCATCAGAATCACACACGCGCACTTCATGTATTTCTCTCCCTCTATCAGGGTTAAATTCGTCTTTCTACCCCATCCTACAAGTCTCTCACACAGAAACACGCATGCTCTCTATGTCTAACACACCCACCCCTTTCATTCCGCCCACCCACAGCCACTAATGTCTCAAAGTATAATAATGTCTCTCACACATATGCCTAAGGTTAACTCGAGTTCCGGAACCATATGAATACATACAATGGGATTCCAATAGAGCACCTTTTGTTTTGAGATTTCTCTCTCTCTCTCTCTCTCTCTCTCTCTCTCTCTCTCTCACACACACACACACACATGCGCGCGCGCACACACATTGTTTCTCGCTTCATTTTTTCTGGCACTTGCATGCACACACACCGTTTGTTTATCTTCGTGAGGCTTTTTAAGTATGCCTCGCACAAATGCTATCTACTTATCCCTTAATATACCTAGATATGTGTCACACAAACTCCTTCTCCCCAGTAGCAAGATGCCCATGCGTTGCACGGAACATCAAGATGCATTTGTATGAGAATTTATCTTGTGGGAGAAAAGGATGAACGAGGGAATGCCTTGTTTGCAAATGCGGAGAGGGGTGGGGGTATCTTTTTGCAAAATTGCCATAATTTCCTTCCTATCCGTCGGATATAAATCGGATGGCCTATATTGCAGGATGGCAGGAACACCATCATCACCAACTCTGTTTTTTATAAGAGTACAGATATGTGAGTGTCACTCCCCCCCTCCACACACACCCACACACCCACACACCCACACTTCCCAACACCGAAGTAGTAGGGTGACACCTCGATCTTGATACTAATCTATCGACTGGCTTCTCTCTCAAATATACACACACAGAAAGCCTACCTCGCACCGAAGGAGTAGGGTGGCACATTGATCTTGATAATAATCAATCTACTCCTCTTTCACACACACACACACACACACACACACTCGCTAGTTGTGCCTCTGTGCCTACCGCGCACACTCTCGATACATCTTTCTCTCCCCCCCCCAACAATGACAGCAGAAGTGTGACAACTCGATCTGATCATAATCTTTCAATTGGTTTCTCTCTCAAACATTGTGTCTCGGTGCCTCGCTCGGTAGCCCCCTCGATATGTAGATTTCTCGCGCGCGCACAGCTGTAGTGACGATGATGCTGAACCCAGTGTGCCTTGTTTTTACTGGACTCATGTGATAGTTTTCACCCTGTTTTCTGTTAATTAACAAGGCAACCTTTTCTTTGTTACTACTAGTGAATATGAAATCATTCGGGGCAGACATAAAATATATCACTTCAACCCAATTATCGCAGCAACTATTTTAAAAGAAATTAGCTAGCTGCCCGTGTGTTGCACGGAACATCAAGACGCATTTGTATGAGTAGTTTATCTTGTGAGAGAAAAGGATGAACGAGGGAAGGCCTTATTTGTGAACGTGGAGAGACGTGTGGGTATATTTTTGCAAAATTGTCATAGTTTCTTTCCTATCTGTTAGATATAAATTCGATTGCCTATATTGTAGGATGGCACGCACACCATCATCACCAACTCTGTTTTCTACTCCCTCCGTCCGAAAATACTTGTCATCAAAATGGATAAAAAGAGATGTATCTAAAACTAAAATACGTCTAGATACATTTCCTTTTATCCATTTTGATGACAAGTATTTCCAGACGGAGGGAGTATTTGTCTTTTTAGAGATTTCAACAAGTGACTATGACCGGACCTTACCAACATACTCAAAAAAGTAGTCCATAATTTTGATGTTACCCTCTTTTCTTGGCGGTGCAGTGCCATCTGGATACCTCATAAATAAATCAAGGACAAATCTGACCCCTTCCTGGAAAGACATACGGAGCAAAATGAGTGAATCTACACTCTAAAATATGTCTACATACACATCTGTATGTGGTAGTCCATTTGAAATCTGAAAATGACAAATATTTAGGAACGAATGGAGTATAAGAGTAGACATGGAGATATATCTCCAGCATGGTCTACAACAAAAATGTGCTAGGCTGGGTAGCGCCGGATGCTCGCAACGCAATGACATGAGTTCGAATTCTGTCTTTTAACTTTAGATTTTTATATTATATATTACTCTACTTATTTAATATATACTTCTTTCGCTACTGTACTAACAGTGGAACCCACAGAGTACTTAGAATACAAGATTAAGGATGGACTTGTTTCTTTTTAACTTTCTGTACGAAGCTGTAGCCACCCTGCAAGTCACGTGTACACTGTACATGCAATTAACTTTTTATAGAGGGACAATCATACAGGCAATTAACTCAAATGGATTGGATGTCACTCTATTATTTCCAGCATAAAGAGCATCTCCAACGGCAGCCGGCAAATTTCTTCCCGCTTCCTTCCGCGGAGGACGACATCAAACGCCAGCGGCATACATTTTTACAACACTAACCAACCAGATGAAATTCGTGCAAACACGGACTGATTTCATATAAGCATGAAGAATTCCAGATAAAAAAGTCGGAGCTTCATATAAACATGATGGATTTCATTACATTTACATGAACTAAGAGGTGCCAATCTGGCTCTCTTGTATAATTAATACTCCCTCCGTCCGGAAATACTTGTCCTAGAAATGGATGTATCTATACTTATTTTAGTTCTGAATGGCGCCCGTGGATCCCTTTGTCTTCCTCATGTCCGTCAGACAGTTGCGGGGTCGACGAAGGTCCTCGGAAGAGACTAAGCAACAAAGAAACCACCTAAATCTGCAGTCGTCGCCTCGGCGGTGGCCTTCATGGGTCCCAAGTGGCGGCGACCTCCCGTGTTCTACTTCTCCTCGATGATGGCGGCGGACACGAAGAATCTGGCCACCGACTCGTCGCTCTCCACGCACCCGGCTTCTGTCTCTGCCTGCATGGCGCTGCCGCAGGCACGGGAGGCACCGCCACCACAGACACCGGTGGCGCGGTACGACGCGGCAGCGACGGTGCCCGTGCCGGTGTGGAGCAACTCACCACTCCTCATCAAGCTGAACTGGAGTGGCGAGTTGCTGAACCACGCGCCTACTTGGGGCGGCAACTGGCTCCGTCGGGCCAAGCGAGGTTGGTGAAGCACCGAGCGGCCTCGCCCGTATTCAGAGGGCTCGACGGGTCACCCAGCTGGGCAATATGCCGGAGAACGGCTCATCGGAAGCCATCGGAAGACTGGAGAAAATGGTGAAGGAGGAGATGGGGGAGCGGTGGAGGGGTGCGATTCTTGCCCGCTGTCTATCTGGCCTTGTGTAAATAGAGGGTGGACGGTAGGAGGTTGGCCAACGTCTGGCCTCATTTAAACTAAGGGCGGGCAGGAGGACCTCTGCCTGTGTTGCATTTAATTCCGGCCCGCTCATGAACGAACGTGTGGCCGAAGTAGGATTCTCGGTTTGCATGCGGGTTTAACAGAGGGGTTTAATGGAGGCGCCTGCGTGCAGTGGGCGGCGCAATACTATTCGATTTGGCAGCAGCAATGAGCCGTCAAATCACAAAGGCCCTCGCCTCTCATGAAACCGACCGAGCCAGACTGCCCTGCCCTCTAGCCTTTTAAAAAGTGTATATACTCCACTTTTGTACAGTAGTACAGTATCGATGGATTGCGCCATGGAGCAAAACTTGAAATTAAAAAAAAAGGTGCTACATATACAGAGCGCTCGTCGCCAAATTATGCATATAGTACTATTAAAAAGGCTTGTCACAATAGTGTTGTCCAGCACAAGTGCACAACCCACCCCTCAAATAAAACTAAGCACCCTAGAATTCTTTGACAGAACTAAGCACCCTGAAATTCTTTGACAACTAAACTGCTGGCTATATGATGTTAGCCATATATATTATATGTATATAATGTGAAGAAACGAGTGGTAGTACTATACCAACTAAAAGATGAAATGTAAGAAATACTAGTATGTATGTACTTAAGAGTTAAAGTAACGAGAAGAAACATAACATAGTTCTGCTGGGGGCTCAACACAACACATGCCTCAAATTAAATTAAGCACACCTGAAATTAATTAAACTTTGCAACTATTCTGGTAGACACTGCATTAGAACCACCATGAGCAACGACACTGCCACCTTACTCGGAGTCCTCATCCACGTCCTCGACTTCGTCCTTGTCCCTCTTCCTCTTGGCCGATACTTCTTTGCTTGAACCGCACACTTGGCTCTTACTCTTCATCCAACCCTTGTAGATATTGAAACAAAGGTAGCCATCCATTGCAGCATAGTGGATGTGGTCTATATCTAGTACATTCTGCTGCCATGCATAACGATGAAACGTGTATGGAGGTTTCTCCAGTTTACCATACGAAGGATGAACATGGCTCTTGCCAGGGTCAACATTGAAGGCTGACGAGAGGACACCAGCCGATTCTTCTGGAGGTCAAAGGGGTTGCCTACAACGAGGCCTATCCGACCAAGGACTTCTTTGTCGTTACCAAAGTTTACAGTAACAAATTTGACTAGGTTACTCTCAAGGAATTCCTTAACATCCAGGCATTCAACATCGGCATGGCATATGTGGTAGACCAAGCATAAGTCATGCACGCAAACCTTGATCACGGCGGGCTTCTTCCTCTCTTCATCCTTTAGATCCTTCTCTCATCCCAAGACTGTGGTGTACTCAACATCTAGCCCAGCGACCCACTCATCATCTAAGTCTTCGAACATGCGTTTGAAGATTTGGGATGACGTCGTAGAAGAACGGGTGTAGATGACGTCGAACTCATCGCCGGTGATGGTTCTAACCTTGTACTCACCGCCGATCGTGGAGATTTGGGATGCCATGGATTTGGGAGGAGGGTTAGGATTAGTGGAACTGCTGTATTGTGAATGGACGGGACGACTAGGAGTGAACCGCCGTAGTATTGAAGGACGTGCGGGGACGAGTAGGAGCGAACTGCCAGCGTGCGAACGGCAGGGTAGTGGCTTTCCATTCTCCCATGATACGGGCTTCCGAGGGCCCTTGGATCTGAGATCGAACGGTTGCATGGCGTGATTCTAGACCTATGGGTGAATATCCTATCCTGGAGGGTTATTCTGCAAATTTTCAGCAACTTAGCATGCGACCGTTTGATCTCAGATCCAAGGGCTGCCAGCAGCCCGTATCATGGTCGTACCTACCACGACCGTCGTGTCGCACGCGTGGTCGCGCCCTTGGAGATTTAACACGGTGCGTTAGGCTATCTAATGTTGGCATGTCATACATAGTCATCACTTAGTCACTCATACTACAACAAGGTTAGCTATAAGGTTGGCTATAAGTGTACTTTTGTTACTCCTCTCTATCTCTTTCTTTGTACTCCCTCCGTCCCATAATATAAGAACGTTTTTGACACTAGTGTAGTGTCAAAAACGTTCTTATATTATGGGACAAAGGGAGTACAAGTATTTATTGCATTTGCCAAGGAGTGACCTCTTCCAATGAAATGGTGTTGCTAAGTTTGCTTCATTTAATTAGCTATAGACTCAAAATTTTCTTTTCACCTAGGTACACGCGCTTAGCACCGTTTATTCCTTGGGTCACCAAACTAGTCTCTCTCTTCTTGATTAACTTGCCACATCAGACTTTATGCCTATGTGGCAAGCTTAAGCACCTGTAGGAGCAAGTAAGTACAATAGTGCGCTTTACATGGCATTTTTGCATATGTGGAGGAAAGAGAAGCAAGGAAAAAGTGGAGAAGTGGGCTCTCATGCAAGAGCTAGCCTCTACTACATGGTGGAGCATTGGGAGAGGCACCTGTATGGAGGTGGTCAGGAATCAAGAGACTCACGCCGGTCGTAGCGTCGCAGTTAAAATGATAATGGCAAGTCAAATCACGGGGCCCCACCTGTCCAGCAGTAACTCGATGTCAAATCACATAGCCCTACGTTTGCAACAGCCTACTCCCTCGTCTTCTCGCGTCTCTGTCAAACCGACTAGGCGGAACTACCCCGCCTACCGCGCAGGAAAAGGTCGCGCAATATACTCCCTCCATCTAGGTGACCAAGGTGGAGAGGAAAACGAGAGAACTTAATGTTTAGTATTTGCTAAGGCTACTTGTAATGGTACTAGCCTTAGCAATTTTGATGAGGTGTCATAGAATTAAATGAAGAAAGAGATAGAGTTGAGTACTATGTGTCATACATGGCAATAAATAAAGTACTACATGATACTAATATATGATACATGGCGCAGGAGTACTAAGTATTATTAATACAGTTTTGCTAGAACTCATCTAGATGAGATATAATTTGGTCTCATTCATCTTTTATAGCCATTGGATATGATGCTATAAGATGCGTGTGTGCTGACGTGGGTTGTATTTGTTCTTGTGCAACGAACTGACCACTGCATGTCATGTTTGATAGTCTCAAGTCATTAAAAGCATACAAGCCCCACATCTCTTATTTGTTGATTCCTCTATTTATGTCAAAAAATAAGAAACAACTTGAGAGTTAATGCACCACGCCTATGTGTTTACCAAGTATTTGGTTTTCGTAAGATGACTTAATACTCACCTAGACGGAGGGAGTATTCGATTTGACAGCGGGCGACACAGTTCCCGATACGGCTTTAATGCAAACAAGGGAGGGAGTAGCAGTTCTCGATATGTTGAACGGCCAATGCATCCTCCTTCAATTAATGCATGAGGGAAGTAATGGGAGGAGGTCCGAGAAAAGAGGCTGCACGATGTGAATGCAATGCAGTTTGCCCTCATTGCCCTCATATAAAGGCGCCCCTCCATTCCAATGCATCTACCACATCGTACGCACCTAAGCATTTGCCTAAGCACCTACACTAAGCACAAAAGAGCTCACTCCAGACCCATGGCGGCGATGTGCGTGAGCGGCCAGCGGCTGTGCCAGATGGTCCACAATGCCGGCCTGCAGCATGGCACCGAGGATCGTCTCCAGACGGTGTTGGAGACCGGCTGGTGGATGGCCATCATCGACGCCAACTACGACTCTCAGTTGGACCAGATGATCGTTGCCACCAGCAACAAGTTCACCATCCTCAAGAAGCTCGCGGACGACATTGCCGTACTCCTCCAGCCCGCGCACCCGGGCTCCTCATTGTCTGCCACCCTAATCGGCCTCCATGGCCGGAACCTCTTTCGAGCACTGGTGGCCCTGCGACTGCCCGCCGATGCCACGAAGAATGTTCACCTGGAGGTCGTGCTCACCGCAAGGTGCCTCGCCCTGCAAGAATTCGTCGACCTACACATCCACGTATACGAGCAAATCGTGTACATAGGTATCTACAAGGCCAGTGAGGACGCTACGATATTGCCCTTCCTCAACCGGCTGGAAGCCTTGGATGCCTTTGCTGAGAAGCACCTCGACCTCGCCACAAAATCTGCCAGTCCTTAGCCGCCGATCGGTGGCCTGGCGCACTAAGTTGAGGAGGAGGAGGTCATACGTTCATGGGTCCATCTTTCTTCTTGCCTTCTGTAACCACTACTGCAATCGCATCATCATGGCCTTAATTCTTATTGTGTTGTTGCATTCTCATTCCAGTCAATACCGACATGTGCGATCCCTTTGCTTAATTATATGCATCACTGTAACTAGTACTCCATCCCTCAATTTATAAGTCGTGCTTACCTTTTCCATCAACTTCGTGCAACGCGTGGGCATCTTGCTAGAAACACTAGAATATGTCTATATAATCCGTATGTGATAGTCCATTTGAAATCTCTAAAAAGACAAATATTTAGGTACGGAGGGAGTAATATATTAGGAGTATATCAAAACAACAGTGATTTCTTTCAAGTTTGTGAACAAATACTACTATTCTACTACTTTGGATCCATCGCAACGCATGGGCACATTGCTAGTAAAAGGAAAAAGGCCTGCCGCGTTCGCGTCGCACCCCCACACACCCGGGAATCGGGAGTACTCCACGGCCCGTCTGGCATGACACATAGCTTAGGGAAGGCGTGTTGCCTAGCATTTTCACTTTCATGTGGGACCGCCGTTGAGCAAACCGACACCCCGCCCGCCGCCGGGTTGGAAAACAGAAACGAGGGGAAGATCTAGTTGTAGCATAGAAGCCAAGAAAATTGGTGTCAGATGGGGCTCGTTGATAGAGTAGGAGCATTCTGTACTAGTACTACTCCTACTAGTACCAAGTTTGTACTCCTAATACTATATTACTAGTACTACCACTATACAACTAGTAGGTACGTGCATGGCACAACATCGTAGGAACAAAAAAGGGGAAGATCTTGTTTTGGGTGATTTATCTTTTTTTCAATCAATGTAGTATGAATAATACGACGTGGGGGGCACCCATGAAGCTTATGTGGCTTGGTTGCATGCCTACGAAAGGTTAGAGAAAATAAATAGATAATGTGTTTAGAATGCACTCCACTAAATAGATATACTTTGGATCCATTGCAATGGACCGGCACATCTATATCTATACCCCCTATATAGTTTGTGAAAAACTTTTAAAGTTGGTCGTTGGATGAAGCCAATCCGACGGTACAAAGATGGCAAATCCGAGCACTACTGGCAGTTAGATATCATCCACCAGATTTTGCCACATGTATAATCTAGAAGACTCCATGGTTAAACTTAATTCATGATTAACTTTGCCACAACTAAGCTTAGGCAAACTTATAGTTCTTCAAAATGAGAGCCACAAGTTGGCAAGCCTAAGGGAATCTTGCCACATTTTTTGTGTGTATGTCATGTGGGGCCTTAGTGTGGTTGCCTAAGGTGTGGCTTGAACCAAACACTCACCTAAGTTAATCAAACTTGCCTAACATTACATTCCACCAGATTTTGCCACATGTTAGAATCTAGAAAACTCCACATGTAGAAGCATAATGCACAAACCACTAGAATCTCATGCGTGCAATGCACGTGTACCTTACTAGTACTAGTTGGTAGTAGTAAGAAACAAATTCTAGTTTTGGAACGAGCTCGTACTGCGGGAGCACCACAAGGCCTGCCGCAGGAGTTACATTTCCCTCTCGGGGGCCACGGGACCGAACTTCAGTGGCTTAGTGCCCGACCTATGAGTCAATGACATGCAGACGTTAAGTGCGGCTGGCCCACATGTCATTCTCATGGTGGTGGCATGGTTCGTGACACTCGTTCGAGATGAACCGGCCGGTGGTGGCGTGGCCGTGGCGAGGGTGCCACAACTGTGCGTCGAGGCGTTATGAGGCGTAGATGGCCACACCGGTGGGTACTACTGTCAGGACCCCGACTCAATGCCACATCAATCTAGCATGTAACACCTCATATCACTTTGCGGCCTCATGCACGGTATTCCCACGGGTGTCGCCTTACCTTGCCCGGGACCGTTTGCGCCTTTTGGCACACATATATGTTAGTGTCGCTAGCATCCATATGATAAGGAGCCCAGGCTGACATGGCTAGTCGTGAACCGAAAGTGGCACTAACTTACAGGGACAGGCATACATGACCCAATAACGAACGGGTCGGTCATCAGCGAGTGAATCCGGGTTGTAGCACTGGGCTAGCAGGACTCTGGTAAACCGGGCTGTAGTGCGCTAACAGGACTCCGGTATTCATCGCGTGACATTTCCCCGAAGGGACATACACAGGAACAAAGAAGGACACATGCCGGCCAGCCTAAGTGTTCCAGAGCAGTAGCAAGCTACCATGGCTCAGTGGAAGCACTAGGAGACATTTCCCGGTAAGAGAGGCTACCAAGGATAAACAACTAGATAGTCAGATCCCACACATACCAAGCATTTCAATCATACACGCAATATGCTCGATATGTGCAAAAACAATAAGGCATCACAACATGACTCTACAACTCAAGTACTTTATTTAAAGGCTCAGAGAGCCATACATATCATACACACAAGTATGGGTCACACGACCCAGCATTCAAGTCATACAAACATACAAGCCAATAGCGGAAGTAACTTGTCTGGGTATAGACCACTAGGAAATAAAAGAGGCTTGGGAAAGCCTGACTATACTACACGGTCCATTGTGAACTCAGGATCACCACCTGGGCTTCAGCCTACTTGTCGACATCGACATCTATGAAGAACCCATCATAAGGGGTTGCAGTGCCTTCTGTAAAACATAAATTAAGCAACATGAGTACAAAGGTACTCAGCAAGACTTACATCAGATCCTACATGCATGCACATTATCAAGAAGGGTTGGTGGGGTTATTGCAGCAAGCCAGCTTTCACTCCTGGCTAAGCTATCTCACGAGACTCCAACTTGAAATTGTTTTGCGCACTCGAGTCCACTACACACCACCTCAATACACTACCGAGAATCCACCTCCGTCATCATATGGAAGAGCCATCCTTGGCACTCACGCTTATCTTGAGGCTTTTAGTAGTATCCATTTACTTGTCTATGAACTTTATAGGCAACCAAGTAGTCCTTTACCGCGGATGCGGCTATTCGAATAGATGATGCCCTGCAGGGGAGTACTTCTTCATACATGTTTCCACCACTTAGCATCTGCACACGACATGTGCTCGGAAGACTTCAAGTGAAAGCCGGCGTGGCTGTAGACCATGACCTACCTAAACACCTAAGTCTCTAGTCCAGGTTTATCGCCTATTCAGGTTCTATCCGCAAGGAGTCCGGCCGAGGTTTCCACATACAGCCCTGAACAATGTGTTCAGGGTTCCGAGACACCTAACGGGTGCCCGGCATACCCGGCCACGTACCTACCGCATCACAGCCCACCCCGCGGGTCAGCGCTTCCCACGGCCTCCAGTAAGCGACAAGCACCAAAAACTACTTGCAACTCCTGGACAGAGGACTAGGGTGGATAATAAGTCGAGCGAGTCAATTAAGGATCCCAATGTATGGTAGTAGCTGATTCTTAAATCACATATACAGATCTCGGTGCTTAAGGACGGTTCCAATGAAACAACCCACCATGTACTCCTACATGGCCTCTCATCGATACCTTTACCAAATCGTGTTCAACACATCACTCTCATTACCGACATGATCATTTCACTCTAGACCATCACCTAGATGAACCAAACCTGACACGACTCTAAGCATAGCAGGCATAGCAAGGTAGGAACACATACACATGGCTCAATCAACTCCTACACATGCTAGTGGGTTTCATCTAGTTACTATGGCAATGACAGGTCAATGCAGAGTAAATGGGTTCAACTACCGTAGCACACAGCAATTTGAATCGCGTTGTCTTAATGCAGTAAAAGAGAGCAGAGGCGAGATCATGGGATTGTGTCGATATGATCAAATGGTTGGTTGCTTGCCTTGCGGGTCCGTGGACTGGTATTGCTCCTCGTTAGGGTATTCGCGATACTCCTCGGGGGCAGAACCTGCCGCAGAGAGAACCGATATACAAACGTCACCAAACAATATGCAACAATATGATGCATGCAAGAGACAAGGCAAAATGAGTGTATTGGGGTAATCCAACTAAGACCAGATGGGTTTGAACCATTTTGAATCAAAGATTCAAGTTTCAAGCTCATACATGGCCCTTAATAGTGCTTTATCTTGTTCTGTACTAAACAGCAGGTTAACTTGTTTAAACATGCATGAAACTTGTACAGATGGATAGATTGGATTTTTTTGATCATTTTTCATATATAACACTTTGCGTTTGGAGCTACAGATTAAATTCTATGAATTTCTGAAGTTTGTAATATTTTCTGGAATTCCCTGTATAAGAATAATTCCAGTAATTGAATTATTGCGTCAGCTTTGCATCAGGGTGATGTCAGCAGTCAATAGGGATGGTCCAGGTCAAACCTGACCAGTGGGTCCCGCGTGTCAGTGTCATTAGTCTAACTAATTAAATTAGTACTGACCCTAGATTAATTAGCAGGGCTGGGCCACACCTATCATTGACCCAGGGGCGTCAAACTGGGCCCACCCAAGGTCAAACTGGGTCAGCGGGGTCAAACTCGCCGGCGTTTAGCCACCGGTGAGGCCAAACATGGCGGGGCAGTGCAGGTTTTGTGCTCCAGCGACCAAAATGATGGCGGAGCACGTCTATGTGATGCTGGGAGTGATCCGCGTCTAGTGATGGTGGAGGTTGGGCTCGGGGTCGTCGAAAACGGCACCGGCGACGACCTTGGCGGCTGGCGGAGCTCGGGTGAGCTCGGGCTCGTTGCTAGGAGGCACGGCGAGGAGCGTGGAGTTGTGTGGTGAGCTCCTGGGGGTGCGGTAAGGCTAACGGGCAGGGTGGTGTGGCCGTTGCGTGGCCAGAGTCACGTCAGCGACGAGCTTGGCGGCGGCGCGTGCGGGTGAGCTTCGTGCAGTCGCCACGAGGCTCGAGGGAGAGAACGGAGAGGATGGGGAGGGGCAGAAGATCACGGCGAAGACGATGAGCTAGGCGGCGCGGTCTGGGACGAACTGCTGTGACGGTGACGGCGAAGTGGATCTCCGGCGGTGGTGGAGTCGGGCGAGGTCGATGCGGTGGCTTCAGGGCACGCGAGCGCTCGGGGCTCGGCCTGCTCGATGGAGAAGACGACGGTGGAGCTGCTGGACACGGTCAGACGGCTCAGGGACGGTGGTGGCTACGTCTACGATGGCGAGGTGGCAGCGGCTGCGTCGGCCATGGCGGAGGGGAGCGAGGGAGAGGCAATGGGGGCGAATGGACGTGTCCAGGGGGTCGAGGGCGTGACGTGGAGGTCGTCCAGCTCGTCCAGCGGCGAAGCGGCAAGCAGGTTGCGTCGTGGCGAGCTCGCGTCGTGGCATCACCTCCCTGCCTGCCTGGCAAGGACGAAGCAGCTGGTTGGCGCGGGCCAGCACAATGCTGGGCCGCCAGGTGGGCCGGGGCATGGGTTTGGCCAGGTAAGTGGGGTTTTCCATTTATTTCTATTTTGTTTTATTTCTGTAAGTTTGTTGCTTTTCTAAAAATACTTAGGATTCTTCAAAAATCACCAAACTACACATGGCCACTGTTTGGAATATATCAAACATGGAACATTTTAGTTTGGGATTATTTGAGAATTTGAAAGATTTTATATTACTTAAATGCGCAAACTCAAATAACTAATGATTTAATCCAGTGACCTTAGGATGACCTAGAAATGTGTGCATCACTTTTGGAAGTGATTTAAGACCAAGGCAGAGGTGATGAACATTTTAGAACGGCATTTCAGGTTCATTGAAAATATTTTTAGTAAACCCTAGTTGGTTTCAGGGGGGTGTTGGGGGTTCTGTCATCCCCATTTCAAGTTTTTGATGAATGATAAACATGATGCAAGCACTCTAGTGCATGAACTAGCTAGGGTGTGACAACTCACCCCCAGTCAGAAAATTCTCGTCCCGAGATTTAGGATCCTTCGGAAATAAGGCGGGATACTCGAGTCGAAGACGATCTTCCCTTTCCCAGGTTGCTTGTTTCTCAGAATGGTGCGACCATTGAACCTTGAGAAACTTGATATTATGACGTCGAGTGGTACGCTCGGCTTGATCGATGATATGAATAGGGTACTCTCGATACATGAGATTCTCTTGAAGATCAAGCGTTTCATGGTCCGCTCCACGGATAGGATCCGAGAAGCAACGCCTGAGTTGAGAAACATGGAAGACATCGTGGACTCTGGAGAGATGCGGAGGTAGTTCCAATTGGTAGGCAACTTCTCCTCGTTTAGCGAGAATGCGAAAGGGTCCAATGTAGCGAGGAGCCAATTTTCCTTTGATACCGAAACGATGGGTTCCCTTCAGAGGAGTAACCCGAAGGTAAGCCTTCTCGTCAACCTGAAAGTCATATCCTTATGTTTCGTTCATATTGGCTCTTTTGACGAGATTGGGCTGTTTTCAACTTTTCAAGAACGATGCGAACTTGCTCTTCTGCTTCCTAGATCATATCCGGGCCAAAGAATTGTCTTTCCCCGGTTTCTGACCAGTTAAGAGGTGTTCGACACCTTTGTCCATAGAGAACTTCAAAAGGGGCTTTACCCAAGCTAGATTGATAGCTGTTGTTATAAGCAAATTCGGCAAATGGAAGGCATTTCTCCCAATCCATTCCGAACAAGATAACAGAAGCTCAAAGCATGTCTTCTAGAATCTGGTTAACGCGTTCTACTTGACCACTTAATTGAGGGTGAAAGGCGGTGCTAAAGGAAAGACGGGTTCCCATAGCATTTTGGAAACTTCCCCAAAATCAAGAGGTGAAGAGACTTCCTCGATCCAAGTTGATTTCCAGTGGAACACCATGGAGGGACACTATTCGGGAGATATACAAGTCTGCTAGCTAGCCAGCAGTTATACTCTCGCGAACAGGCAAGAAATGGGCCACTTTGGAAAGACGATCGATAACGACAAAGATAGCGTTATTCCCTTTCTTGGTCCTGGGAAAACCGGTGATGAAATCCATACCAATTTTATCCCATTTCCATTCAGGAATAGCTAAGGGTTGAAGGGTGCCAGCAGGCCGTTGATGCTCTGCTTTTACGCGACGACAGACATCGCAATTAGCAACAAATTGAGCAATGTCTCTCTTCATCCTAGTCCACCAGAACCTCTGGCGTAGGTCCTGATACATTTTGCTGCTGCTGGGATGAATGGTGAGAGAAGATTCATGAGCTTCCTTAAGGATCAACCGTCGTAGTTTCGGCTTCTTGGGAACCACTAAGCAGTTTCCGAAGTACACGACACCTTGGTCATTCACGGAGAAACATGTAGCAACTCCGCTAGCAATGTTCTCCTTGATCCGAGATATCCCCTTGTCATACCGCTGAGCGGTTATGATATGATCCGTAAGGGTAGGTTTCGCCACCAAGGTGGAAAGGAATCCTTGAGGAATGATGTGAAGGTTATGCTTCCGAAATTCCTCATGGAGAAGTGGTTGACTTAGTTGTAACATCAAATTGTTACAATAAGATTTATGACTTAGTGCATCAGCCATGACATTGGCTTTTCCTGGGGTGTAAGTTATCCCTAAGTCGAAATCTGTGATCAACTCGACCCAACGTATTTGCCTGAGATTCAAATCCGGTTGGGTGAATATATACTTCAGACTTTGGTGATCGGTGAAGATTTCACAACAATTACCGAGGAGGTAATGTCGCCAGGTTTTGAGTGCGTGGACTACAGCTGCAAGCTCTAGATCATGAGTAGGATAATTTTACTCATGTGGATGCAATTGCCGTGAAGCATAAGCAATTATGTGATGATCTTGCATGAGAATTCAACCTAGTCCTTGTCGCGAGGCGTCGCAATAGATAAAATATTCCTTGGAGAAGTCTGGTGGAACCAGTACGGGAGCAGATGTCAGGCGTCTTTTCAGTTCCTAAAAACTGTGCTCGCACTGTGGGGTCCACTCGAACTTTTTATCTTTCTTGAGGAGTTCAGTTAGAGGTTTAGCAACTTTGGAGAAGTTCTCGACAAAGCGGCGACAATAGCTCGCTAAGCCAAGGAAACTCCAAACTTGCTTGACCGATTCAGGTGGAGTCCAATTAAGAACGGCTTGAACTCGCTCGGGATTGACAACAATACCCTTACCAGAGATTACATGGCCTAGATAGATCACTTCTGGCAACCAAAATTCACATTTAGAAAATTTGGCATAAAGGCGATGCTCACGAAGTTTCATCAACACAAGCCTTAGATGCTCGGCATGTTCTTCCTCATTCTTGGAGTAGATGAGTATATCATCGAGGTAAACCACGACGAATTTATCCAAATACTCCGTGAAGATTGAGTTCATTAACCGAGAGAAAGTGGTTGGGGCATTGGTTAAACCGAAGGACATGACAGTGTACTCGTATTGGCCATAACGAGTAACAATGGCCGTTTTGGGGATGTCCCCGTTCTTGATCTTGATTTGATGGTAGCCCAACCTCAAATCCATCTTAGAGAAGACTGAGGATCCATCCAGCTGATCATACAGGTCGTTGATCCTGGGGAGTCGATACTTGTTATTTATTGTGACCAAGTTGACAGGTCGATAATCTACAACCATCTGATCCGTACCATCCTTCTTCTTGACGAAGAGAACGGGACAAGCCCATGGAGACGAACTAGGATGGATGAAACCCTTTTTAAGGACTCATCGAGATGTTTCTTTAGCTCGGTTACTTCTAGTGGTGCCATCTTATAGGGTCTCCTAGAGATTGGGACAGTTCCTGGAATAAGATCTATCACGAACTCGACATCTCTGTCAGGTGGAACACCTGGCAATTATTCTGGAAAGACATCCGGAAAGTTACGGACTACCAGAACGTCTTCGAGGTCTGGCAAGGGACTGGCATTAAGAGAATATAGTTGTCGCTTAGCTACTCGGGTTAAGACATTGACTATCTCACCCGACGGATGGGTAAGTTGAACAGTCCTAGAGAAGCAATCAATCTTGGCATGATGGGCTGACATCCAGTCCATACCCAAGATGATATTAATGTCCGAGGACTTGAGGGCTATCAAGGACGCAAGGAAAACAAGTGTGCCGACCTGTTCCCGTGGCTTACTCTAGAGGTTTTCCATCTAGAACCAGGAGTAGAAATTTCAATGGTGGAAGGCATGTCACAGAATGCGGTGTTATGCAAACGAGCATAGTTTTCGGATATGAATGAATGAGATGCTCCAGTATCGAAAAGAACATATGTCGGATGGAAATTAACAATGAGCGTACCGAGAACGACGTTAGGATATTCCTGAGCCTCCTCAGCTGAGACACAGTTCACATGGCCACATGCAGCGGTGGCTGGCTTGGCGTAGTACACCTTCCTTGTTGTCTTGTCACGGCCAACAGCCTTTCCAGACTGGTTGGAGTTGGTCTAGGGACACTCTCGCATGTAGTGGCCCGGTTCTCCACACTTGAAACATGTCACAGAGCTAGTGCGTGGAGGTGCATTGTTGGTTGGTCCACCATATGGCTTGGCTGGTGCATACTGCTGAGCTGGGCGAGGCGCCTGATAGGATGGCCTCGGTGTGAACCTGGGTGGCAGGGCAGTGTTAGGCACCCAAACCCGGCGCTTCTGAGGGCCAGAACCGGATGAGGAACCAGTGTCACGGCCATGCTTATGTGTCACTTCGAAATCAGTCTGACCTGTCTCAGCACTGATGGCCTTGTTCACAAGCTTCTGGAAGGAAGTGCATTCATGCAGACGGAGATCACGGTGAAGCTCGGGGCTACGTCCCTTGCGGAACCTTGCCTACTTCTTATCATCGGTGGAAACTTCCTCAGTTGCATAGCATGCTAGGTTACTGAACTCCCTGTTGTATGCATCCACAGAGAGTCTACCTTGGGTGAAACTGCATAACTCCTCACGCTTACAATCCATAAGACCCTCCAGAGTGTGATGTTCTCGGAAAGCCTCACTGAATTCTGCCTTTGTAGTGACATGGCCAGCTGGGCGCATGGCCTCATAATTCTCCCACAAGAGACTGATGGGGCCTTCGAGATGATAGGCAGCAAAAGTGACCTTATCAGCCTCAGCTATGAGTGCAGAACATAGCTTGTGGGTAATGCTGCTAAGCCAATCGTCGATGTCGAGAGGCTCGACGGAGTGATGGAAGGTGGGTGGATGTAACTTGATGAAGTCACTGAGCGACACCAAGTTATTCCTCTCATGCAGAGCTGTGTTCTGTTCGATGCGTTCCAGCAAACGGTTAGTCTCCCATTTGTTTCTCTCAGCCTCCAGCATGACCTCAGCTAGAGAAGGAGGATGAGGCAGGTTCACATCCCTAGCTCCACTGCCTTTGGCCTGCTCCAGGGGAGCAGGGTTGTTGCGGGTGTTGACCATCCTAGGAAAATAAGATAATGGTTTAGTCCAGAATGATAAGATTCTGACATAGAAATGCAAATTATAAGGATAACTCGGAATGCAAGATGATCATCCATATGACATGGTAAATACAGAAACTGCTACATTTATTCCATCATCATACACACCATACAAGGTTTAGTACAAGACCAAACGGAGTACAACTGCGGTGAAAGGAAGATTACATCTCATCGGAGGCATCCCAAGCTCCTATACATTATTTTTCTACACCTTCGGAAAGTGGTACACATTAAGCCATATCCCACGAGTCACACAGGACGGTGGACGATATAACTGTTACAATACTAGTGGTGCTACCATTGGCTCAGACATTTCCATAGTAATCTTGATCGAGATTACCCCCATGTCCTGGAAGCTGGACGTGATCATCTGGAAACAGTCGGTCCTGTGGAGCCTGCGGTCCATAAGGACTCGGATGTGGCCTGGGTCCAACAAATGGCAGCAGAAGAGGTCCACGGGGAGGAGTGATGCCTCCTACATCACGCCAATCCATACGATCCGGCAGACTAGACTACACAGGGTACAGATCCCGCATATCCATATATATACCCTGCCTGCACAGCAGGTGCAGACCGGGTCAAGCACTACCAAAAAATACACTTCCGTGATGATACGTGTTTGTCATAGTAGGTCGCGTTTTTTGTTATGCATGTACATCCATGACAAATTTATGACAGAATCAAGATAGTCATACCTGTGCTGTCGTAGAAGTGTTCGATGACATTACCAAAATTATCATCACGGAAGTGTCCACTTCCATGACGATAAATCGTGCATCACAGAAGTGCTTTCGTCAAGGGTGACCGACACGTGGCATCCACCGTAATGGAACACCGTTAAGCTATCGGGTCGGGTTTTGGATCCGATAACCCGTTAACAGCCTGACCAATGGGGATTTTCCACGTGTAAAATCATCATTGGCTGGAGGAAACACGTGTCGGCTCATCGTTGGGATAGATGTCATCCACTCATTGGACAGAAGGCGCCTATGATACGTCAACACGTGGCACGGCCAATCATGTTTAAATGGACCGGCCCAACTAAAGGCCCACAAGATTTTGCGGCACATAATGGGCCGGCCCAGTTAAAGGCCCACGAGATTTTGCGGACTATAATGGGCTGGCCCAGCTAAAGGCCCACAAGATTTCACGGGCCATAATAGGCCGGTCCAGGTAAAGGCCCACAAGATTTTTGTGTGCTATAATGGTCCGGCCCAGGTAAAGGCCCACAAAATTCTTGCGGATCATAATGGGCCGGCCCAGCTAAAGGCCCACGAGATTTCGCTGACATTAATGGGCCGACCCAGCTGTAGGCCCACAAGATTTTGAGGACCCTAGTAGGCCGGCCCATTAACTGGCTGCCATGTTTTGGGCCAAAATCCGGCCCATAATTGATCTGGTCCATTAATGGACTGCCACGTTCCGGGCCTAGTAATGGCCCATATAAGATCCGGCCCGTTAAAAGCCTCCCACTTTCTGGGCCAAATCACGGCCCGGATCAGGTCCGGCCCTTTAAGAGGCTTTGGGCTCAATTATGGCCCATATCAGATTCGGCTCATTGACTGGACGCTATGCTTTTGGGCCCACTTGCTAAAGGCCCATTTAGTAATTCGGCCTGATATTAGTTTCAGCCTGTTAAGTGCCCATTTAACATTTCGGCCCTATATTAATTTCGGCCTGTTAAAAGCCCGTCATATAGTTGGGCCTAACTACGGCCCGGCTTGCATCCGGCCTGCTCGCAGCCGATATCTGATTGGGCCAAACAAGGACCGAGACAACTTTGGCCAGTTAAAAGCCCGTGAATTGATTCGCACAATCATGGGCAGGGGTCCATTTTGGGCTGTCGCCGGCCCGTGAGCTATTCGGCACGTTTCAGGCCCAGCCTACTTCTCAGCCTCCTAAAAGCCCATTCAGTTTTCTTGCGAAAAGAGGGCCGAGGGTTACTCGGACTATTAAAGGCCCGAATCTACTAGTGGGCCAGTTTGACGGGGCCCATGATGCGATCATACATCGTGATTGCATGACGGCCCGATTATGTACCGTAATTTTACGGTTTGGCCGGTTTACTGCGAAGACAGGATATATATACAGTAAAATAACTGCAACATCGTGAATAAGAAAAAACCTAGACTATACAATAAAGAAATTATGGCATATTACATCCACTGGGCATCAAAGTTCGCCACTATGATAATAAAGCACAAGCAGACAATAGATTACATACACTGGGCATCAAAGATCGCCACCAGTGCAAATAAACAGGCCGACAAAATAATATACAAAACCGACAACACTTCAATAGAGTTCAAGAAAGGTTAGCCCTGCTGGGGAGCTGCAGCGCAAGCAGCTGAGCAAGATGATGAGACTGCGCTTGTTCAACACTTATATCTTCCTCACTCTGAAAGATAAACAAGCAGACAGATGACAAGTTTTGCACATAAAAGTATCAGTGCTGACAATTCATCACATTTCTTACTGACGAATAAAGTGACACATTTTAAAATTGCATTAACACAATATGGTATTGTTCAGGTCAAGACATGGCAGGAATTGACATTGTGAAGGAGTTGGCAGCTTCACGACACCACTAGATTACAGATCAAGAACTCATAAGTATCAATGGTTAGTGTGCTGTCAATTTATCCCATTTCAGATTGGCAAATAAAGAGGCGGTTTAAATAATAGTAGAATGATATGACATTGTTCATAGTTAAGACATTGCAGAATATGACATTGTGATGTAGTGGGTAGGTTCACCACACCACTGGATTACGGATGAAGAACAGAAGCATACATGCAGTGCAAAAGAAGATCACCTGCTCTGTATAGTTTAATTTACATGGTATGAAGAAGGAACTTGGTTGTACAACTAAAAACTTAAATTGAGAAGGACAAACTTTTGTTTATGAACTCCATAATAAACTTTAAATATGCAATTTGATGCAAACACCAAAAATAAACAGTTGTTGCAGTCATGCCTAACCAAATATACACAACAAAGTTTGAAGGCTTGAGAAGGACAAACTTACATTACTGGTGAAGACAGGCTCTATAAAGCCCTTGTCCATGCTGATGGGGGGGGGCAATTCAAGAAGTTTAGCATAGAATGTTCTTCATAAGCATTGCCTTTATTCTACATTTTGTTAAGAGTAAATATAGATGTGATAATATACGAAAAAATGGAGAATATTTAAGATAAGATGAAGAGTGATGCTACATAACCAAGTAGCTATAAATGTATATGCAGCGATACAGGCAAAAGGCATAGCCAAGAGCAATGCACAGCTAAACTTCTTCAGTACCAACCTTATGGTAAGAGTAAATATAGATCTGATGTGTAGAAAATGGAGGGCAAAGGAAAATAAGCTGCAGAGTGATGGTACATGAACAACTACCTGTCAATATAAGTACACTGATAAAGGACAACATGTACTTACAAGAACAATGAAGAGCTAAAAAAATTAATTGGCATTGGATATATTCTACACTAATGTAACCATTCATACAGATCAGATAATTTGGAGCGAACAATTGATAAGCAAGCTATCATGCATACTGCTGTCACATAATGAACCACGTATGTATGCAAGTACAGTGATACAGGACAACAGGTACTAACAAGAGCAAAGTAGCGGGCAGCATATTTGCGATATCCTGTCGTTCTTTTCAAACCGGAAGTCTTCTTCGAGCTGATTTCCTGCAAAAAAGATCCGTAAGGCACATGCGGAAAAGTAGAAGTTCAAATTTTCATGTGATTTCATAGACAGTACCTCATCCTGGGAACGAGACCAGTGCATAACAAGGTTTTTCCATTCAATGTCTTCTAAATTTAGCACAGGAGACTTCACCGGAAATTCGTTTATAGACTTGCCATCAAAGTGTGATTTCCTCAGGTAACACCGATACTGCTGCAATGCTTCCTTGAAAATCACAAGAAAGCTTTGCTCGTCATGACTATCCAGATTGACCCTCACCTAGTTATAACAATGTAATGTAAATCATTGATGTGTTCGATAAGCAGAAAACAGGAAAATAATAACCATGAATAATAGCACTTACATGTAAGTTGGACAGGAAGATGTGAAAATGGTGTTTGTCTTCACTATAATCTTCCCATGATGGGAATATATGCACGTAGTCCCTAACAACATTGAAAGCATTGTCTTTTAAACTGTGAATAAATGGAATGGGGTTCCAATCTGCAGGAATTGGCCGTCTCTGCAGTTGGGATAGGTCTTCAGCCGGTGGACTTGCTGTACTTTTTGCTGGAGTGGGATTTTTCTGTGGTACGGCTAGTGCTATGGCAAATGAAATCGGTATACCTTTTGCTGGAGTGTAGGTCCTGTGTGGTGGCGCTAGTGGTGTGGCCAGTGAAGTATGGGTACAGTCTGCTGGAGTTGGTCCTATGTTTTGTGTCACTGGTTGTACAGCCAATATAAGTGGGACGTTGTCTGATTTCTCCGACACCACCACGTTTTTCAAGGACTTTGCTGGTGCTCCTTCAGGTTCGGCAATCACCCTCTTCCTTTTTGATGTCTGATGCACAAGAACAACATTTGAATGGAAAAACATGGTATGATGACAGATGGAATATGTATTTATAATGGATGGGCATAGCATCTCGAGTTATATGATGAGTAAACTAAGCAGATGGTGGTGCAACAAAGTAGAAGAAATGCAAGACAACATATGCAAGATACGCGCAATCAATAAAACCTTGCCAAATTAGAACAGGAACCTTGATGGGTGAATAGGACAGGCCATCTGCCTTTGACTCCTCGAGGTTAGAATAGTCATTAGAATGATATTCTGAACAAGAATCAACAGGTGGGGAGCGTACGAGTTTCATTTCTTCCAAAATGGCACTCAATGCCTTGGTGCCAATTTTGTAAGTGATTGCAGTGTTCCACAATATTCTTCTGATGCGCGGATTCTGATATTCACTGTAATTGCATATAATATCTGAGAACCATGAAAACATAAATAGTTGTGAGATTATCTTTGTAATGCAGATGATATTCTAATATAGGGGCGCCCCTGTAAACACTTATGTGCTATCACTAGATTCTGATGAGAGAGCTCATGTGTGCTGTAATATCGTGCGTGCTTTTACATAATATGGCACAAGTACACACAAAAATAGGCTCCAGAAGTAAGGATAGCTGGCAGATGATAGGTTCATAATATACTGTATAGATAGTTTATTGCCAAACCATGATAACAAGAGCACACAGCAACTAGGCAGATCATAGTGTACATAATAGGGGTACACCATAACCACGATATATAAATCAGGAAAGTGGAACTTGCTTGAAAATACGATGTTGTATTGCCGCTAGTAATTGAAAGCCTATCGATCACGTATAGGCCAGCTCTATCGAACATAGTAAAGAAGAGCAAGCAGATTTTGGATAATAAAATGTTGGTTGCACAGTGCCCACACATGATGAACTAGAGCGCATTAAGAATGCAACTCCCAGCTGTCTCTCGACCATTTCAGGCGGTTGGATGAAGATACGTCTCCTAACCCTTCTTCTTCCTCGTCTCTGATTCTTCCCATACAGAACACCGCACGGGCCGCCGGCTGGACCACCGGCCCCCACCGCCTGTGTTCCTCCGCCACCCCCACCCCCCACCCGCGTCGAGTTTTCTTCGTTCGGCAAGGCCCCACAACCACCCGAGCCCCTTGGATCGCACCGGCAAACTCCGGCAAGCTGTGAAAAATCAACTGACCCAATTTTGAAATTTATTCTATTGTGATTTAACTAGTGTGGAATATAAAAGGGGAAAACCATAAGCATTGGGAGTATAGTATTGAGCGTGCCATGGCGGATCTGAAGGTGCAAACCAGACAAAGGCAACTTCGCAACCAAGACAAGAAATCAGAGTAAGGCAGTGGCGATCTATATTCTTGCTGCGATAAATAAGTTGAGCAGATACGAAAGAGTACCGCCTCTGGTGCGGCGCCGTGTACGCATCTGGTGAGAATTTGACGGTGCTGCGGTAGCGATGGATGTCGGCGGCGTGGAAGCAGATCTAGGAGGGTATACGGTGGCGGCGGGGCACGGTGGACGAGACGGTCGTAGGAGCGACGCCGGCAAGGTGGATGCCGGCGGGGATGAAGCAAGAGGACGGGATGCAAGGATCCCGGTCCGAAGGCGTGGATGAGAGAGGTCGATCTCTTGTAATGGATGGCGGCGTCGGGGTATCAGCTCCGGCATGGTGGAGGAGGACGGCGGTGGATGGGTGGCGGACGGCGGCAGACGGAGGAGGGTGGGGTGGAGAGGGTGTTTTGGCGCCCACGGAGTACGAATGGGGAAAAGGTAGGTAGAGAGCAAGGGGGGAACCATGTATTCAGGGTGCGCTTGTCTCAAATGCGAGGAAATTTACAAACTTAGCCCCCGTTTCAAATTTCTACTACATCACAGCAACATTAGTCGGTTGGGGATAGGACGGTAATCTCGCATACACTGAATATTTGCCGATGAGAGTTTGTTTTGGCGCCCACTGTGTATGAATATGAATCAGCGAGGGAGTCGATTTCGGCCGAGGGCACACTGTGTTTTGGCGCCCACC
Source organism: Triticum aestivum (assembly GCF_018294505.1). Classification (NCBI taxonomy): domain Eukaryota; kingdom Viridiplantae; phylum Streptophyta; class Magnoliopsida; order Poales; family Poaceae; genus Triticum; species Triticum aestivum. The sequence goes on along the minus strand of NC_057804.1, from coordinate 251,899,797 downwards.
GAAAATGAATCCGGGTGAGAGGTGGTTACGTCACATTTGGGTGAAATTACAAACCTAACCCTATCGAAACCTATAGAAATCCAGCAGATAGGCTTTGCGCGGCAGGGATAGGCAGTAGTGATTTCCATCTCGTAGATTTTGGTTTCGGGCGGTTACTGCGACTTTCCCCGCTTCATTCAAATTTTGCACAGTGCACGTTACCGTGCCAACTCAATTCGAATCCCATTTGTATTCTACTATTTTTTTCGGGCGGTATCCATTTTCAATTGGAATTACATTCTATATACATCATTTTTTTTACATATATACTTTAAAAAGCACAACACCATTTATACATAAATATGGTTTACAAATGGCATGATCTCAGATTCATAAGGTTGTATCCATCAATTTGGATTTTCAAATATTTGAAACCACTTTATGTTGAAATCCAATGTATGCATTCCTCGCTAACTGTCTCCAATTAATGTGTGTTTCATGCGGGTTTTTTTTAACTTCTCAAACATGTATAATGTGTTTCACACACGCAACATATAGTGTAATTCCGTTTAGACATTAATTGCATATAAACCATGCATTGTTTGTAATTGAAGAATCTATGGATCACCAATATTGATAAACTATATAACATTACACGTGTGCCCAAATTCAAATGAATATGCATGTTTGATACACCAATTTGCGTTATGATATTATCAATGTCGTGATCTCCAGTTTAAATATTTGAATCCCCTTTAATCCAGATATTCGTCTCATATAGCTATCACTCATGCTTATATAGGACTATCTCTCTGGACCTATATGCGTTCATCGTCTCTCAGGCATCTCTCGTGCTACCTGTATGTCGACAATGATCTTTTATCTTTGTAACACACTGACGGTACTCTCTCCATCGAACTTCATCACTCTATATCTCTCTAAGTATATCTCGCTCCCTGCTATGTGTCTCTAGCTATGATTCTCCATGTGGAATCTCTTTCTCTCACACAAACACAAAACTTTGTCTCCCGGGGTCTCATTTCTCAACTATTCCCATGTGTGCCACTCGCACACCCCTCATACAGAGATGTCTTTCGCTCCTTAGATATGAGAACCTATGACTCTTCCTCTTCAATATCTCTTTCTCACACAAAAACACAAACTCTGTCTCCCAGGGTCTCATATTTCTCCATTGTTCTCTTGTATGTCGCTCAAACACACCCTCTCTCCCTAGAGATATCTTGCGTTCCCTCATATGTCTCTCTAGCTATCACTCTCGTTGTGAAATATCTTTCTCTCTCGCAGACACAAAACTCCGTCTCTCTGGATCTCATTTCTCTCTGATATTTGTTTGTATGTGACTCACATGCACCCTCTCTCTATCTCTCTCACACCCACACACATAACCCAGCCTTCTGATCCACTCGACTCCTATCTCTAGCGCACACTAGCTAGCATCTTTATCTTTCTGTTTTTCTGTTTCTCCATCAACCTTCTTTCTCGCCCTAACTCTTGATTCCTATCACGCACACTACATATGTTTCTCTCTACATGCATGCAGTCAAGTGCCCTCTCACACACATATATAACTTCACCCTTTGAACCACCCGACAGTCATCTCTGACACCCAAACTAACGGATGTCTCTCTAGATAGCATCTCCATCTCTGTATCTATCTGTAGTTTCTCCGTCAACATTTCTTTCTCACACGGAGTCTTGCTTCCTATCACCCACACTATATATGTCTATCCATACATATGCATTTATAGGTTGATCTCTTTTGCACAATCGTTGCGCCTCACCCCCTCTGCTCGCCATAGATGAATGCTCCAGCCCACGCCACTATCTCTTAAAGACAAAAACACATGCTCAATTGTCGGGCCTTCTTCCCTGCATTCTCACATGTATGCATATTGTCATACCGATCCGTCTCTCCCATGTCGTTGATCTTAGGACTTATGTCTTCTTTCTTTTATCTCGATCATGCGCACACACACATCCCACGTAGACATGTATACCTCTCACACATGCACGTTCAAGGTCTCTATGTCTCCATACGTAGTTAATTACCCTCAATCCTAATGCCACATCGAATTGTTCTCCTCTTTTGTGCACATAACTTCCGCCTGGATGGGCAAACACACACTCACACTTAACAATCT